>NC_086156.1:108799859-108822359 GCF_035149785.1 Candoia aspera | reverse complement strand
AATTTTGCATTAGCTAATGTTACCTGCCAGGGGGATTGAAGGAAGAGCTTCCATCTCCTCTCATCAACTATTCGACCCTCTTTGAGTTTGGAGGAGCATGTGGCCCTGAGAGCATGAGCCACAGCATAGACCGCATTGTACATGCTGTAGCTGTGGCCAGTCATGCTCGTTTCAAAGACAGAATTAGGAAGAGTCTCCAGCTTCTCTTCTCCAGTGCAGATCCTTTCAGCATTGCTACCTATCGTCTCACTGAAGAATGAGCACTCAAAAGCATCTTTCCAGAAATCCCTAATAAAGCCATCTTCTTTTTCTGAGTTTGGGTTCCTCTTCTGCATAAATTGTTGGAATCCTGTCAGCTGCTTTGAGTGAATTGCAAAGGAAAGAGCACCATGGAGAAAATCAATGGGCAACTGTCTTTGCATCAGAATAGAGGTGAATTCCACCTGGGCTGTCATGATCCAAACTTTGGCTTTTCTCTTCTTTGGAATATCATCAGGATCCAACATATAGATCATTAGTCTCAAAGTCAATAGGATCCAAATTTCACCATTCAAGATCACAGCACTCGCAGTACTCCCCATGATCACTTTATATAATTTATCTGTCTCTTCAATCATTTCAGCAGCTTCATTGCCATACATCACTTTGGGGATACATTCTATAAAGTCAAAGCAGATGCCTCTCTTAGAAAACATGGAAAGCCTATTTTGAATAAATCTCTCTTTATCTTCATCATTGAAGTAAACTATCCCAACCCAGCTCCATCTGAAATGCAACAGTAAGTGTAACACGCCATTAAACTGGTGGATGTCATCTGGGAACATCCATTTGAAGAAAACTGTTTCTGCTTCATTATTCATCAAGGGAGCTGCTCCATATGACAGCTAAATGTGTGTGGGGGGGGGTATGAGTGGGGGGTGGGAGAGAAGAATATAGACATAAATAGGTTTTTTTCCCCTCCCTAAATGAAAAGGAAGAATCCTTCTAAACTGTATGTGTTGATTGACACCTAATTTAAATTTGAACTGACTACCCCAAGTAGTGCCCAGGACCTAGTATAAACCAATTTCTTGAACAGTATACAAGATAGAAAATCGTTTTGTACTGAGGGATGAACAGCAAGGAGGAGCAGTAGTCATAATTCCTTTCATAGATGCAAAATTGGTTATATTCATGCCTCAAAATTTCATGCTTTTAGCAAACTCCTAATATATTTTATTAGGAGGACTTAAACAATATTGGAGACAGAATTAATTAAAAAAATATAAAAGAAAAAGAACAAGTACTGAAGACTCAATGAAAGAAATAGGTCTCCTTTCCATGCTAAGGCAAATAAAGACTATTTCCTTTCTTATATCAGGAAAATATTGCATAAACATAGAAGACAATAAAGTATCAAATGTGTTAGAAACTTGTATCATTACTATTGCTTGTTTTTGTCTGAAGTAACATCTGAATAAATAAGTACTTAACATCTGCTACCTTGAGCTATATCTATGTCTCACCTGTGGAAATTTGTAGTTATACAGCATGGTTGCCATGTTGAGACAGGTCTTTATACGGGGTCCTCCAATGACAGCTACTGCACTGTTCTGGATATCACACTTGTAGTTAGGGACAAATCTATCTCTAGTAGATAGAAATTCCATTGCTAAAAGATAGGTGGACCTCTCATCAGAATCGTCAGTAGCAATATGGAAGCCAAGGGTAACATTTTGCAAGATCTGAGAATATCCATTTATCTCCTTTACAGCAAATGCCAGAGCCAAAGTGTGTTGGTAATTATGAGTGAGGAACCTTCAGTGGGATTATAAATTATGTCAATATATTTCTGCTATAGAATTTTGCTAAAGAAATGATGCTAAATATTTCTCTGGATACCTGGAAGTTTGTCCTTATAAAGCAATAGCCCAGCACTGTGTGGGAGTGGAAACCATGACCGAGAAGGGTTACCTACTTTTGAGTTAAGAGAGCAGTTGTAGCCTGGTCCCTTCTGTCTTTAGGATTCTTATTCTGGGAAATTTCTAAATGGATTGAGATTGCTCTCTTGGCATTGCTTTGGGATGCAATAATATTCCAGCTAAGAGTGGATGGAACTGGGATAAGTTACATGTGGTTTTAATTTTATGGGCAGAAAATTAGGCTCTTCTCTGTATTTTGGTATGGCTGCTAAGTCAGTTTCAATATACCATCATTGACTTGTAAGACTGTAATCTGAAATAATTTCTCAAGGGTACTTGAGATTTGCTTCTTTTCCTGGGTGAGATGAAAAAAAGGAAGTTCAGGTCAAGTCAGAACATCCAGAGTCTATTTGATGGTATTTACTTGGCCTAGATTGGTCATGCTGTTCACCTCATGAATGAGATGGTGGGAGTGGAGGGCAGAGATCTTGAACTTTCCATAACTTTGTGTGGATAACCAATACATTTAAGCACAAAAAGTGAAAGAAACTAAACATTTTTTGGAGAAGAGCATGTGGGAGTGGGGGTAGGAGTGGGGGTGATTAAATTATGATACTTACAGGTAGTGATCAAGCACTTCATGAGAAGGAAGGCTTTGAAAAGTGATCTCATTTGAAAGAAAGAAGAGTTGAAAAATAATGGCAGCAATGATGAGGTCTCCTGACTGATAATACTTGTGAACAATTGGAAGAGGACCACTGGCATTGCAGTTAAGAGCTGGAGAAATGCACATCAGTGTAGGAAGAAAAAATAACACTAGTGTTCCAAATATGATCATCTCAACATAAACAAGGGCTATTTAGAAATGAAACAGTAGATCTCATATTTCTGAGGAGCACAGTCTGAATTGACCAGTCACTTTTTAGTATAATATGAAGTGAAGACAATTAAGCCTCAGAGATCAGACCTGGAACTTTATCTGCCTCTATGTAGCAGAGACTGATGTAGCTCGGGCTTATAGTTTTTTTCAGTGGCTACTGGAATTCCCTTGGGACAAGGAGGAGAAAGGACAATAACTATACTTAGTTGGATAATTACTGGGGAGGTAATAGCTTACTTACAATAGTACTTTCTTCGCAAATTGTCCTAAGAATGAAATGGCTTTATTTTATCTTAGTAGAAGTGTTCTAGGGCTGTGAACTTTTAAATTGTATACTGTATATGAAGCAGAAAGTGAGGGAAGCAGCATATGCACTAAAGAATAACAAAAATGGAAGATTCCTTATTCCAAAGATACTATTGTGTTGGGCAGATAAATATCTATAATCAGGCTCCAGATATTCTTGACTGAAAAGACAGTTTAAAAAGAATAGAAGTTCATTTGCTTAGGACATTTTGTCCGTCCCTCAGCTTAATGCAGGATCCTTGATGAAGAGTGGCAGAATAACCTCTGATCTTTAGTTGTCATGCACTGCCTACCGCAGAGTAAAACACAGACGCTGATTCAAAGGAGAGCAGGTTCCGGTTTATTTCGTACGTAGTGTCAGTTGCGAAAAAAGCTGAGAGTGAGGGGAGCGCGCCGGTGCGGGGTTTAAATACCCCGCGCCGGTCAGCGCCCCCTCACCCTGGGTCATGTCATCCCCCCTTTGTCCTGCATGTTGTCTTGCCGGTAGGTGAAGGGTTGCGAGGCCCCAGCTGGTGCCCCGGGATCGCCCATCATTGGTTTCCTCATTCAGCCGGTGATTGCTGTCAGCTGGGCGATCTCCGTTGCGCTTGTGCTAACAGCTTGGGTGTGCCTCGCGATCCGCCTAGCCTTTGTCTTTTCTTCTTTCTCCTTTGTGAGCTGATGGCTGCTTCCTCCGGCTAGAGTCTGTGGCTGTTGTTGTGCGTGCTATGCTTATCTTTAGCCCCTTCCCCTGCTTCCTCGTTATTGTCATGTGTGCCGTTGTGCTGATGACTTCAGCTCAACGGCACTCATGACATTAGTCAAGGATGGGTTGAAAAGAGAGATAATGCTGTTGTCTTTGCATGAGTCAATTGGAAATGAGGATCAGGAATGAGAGTGCAACCTGTTATGATCTACTTATGCTCTCCCTAAAGAGCAGGTCTCTCTCTCTCTCTCTCTCTCTCTCTGCAATCTCAGTAGTTTAACTTCCTGATTTGCCTCTCTTTCATTGGAATCTCCATGAATAGCAAGAAGGACAAGTTACATTATCTGCCATGATGTCATAGAGCAAGTGTAAGTTATTTACTTGTCTCCTTTTCCATCATAATTCAGAGTGACCAAAGTTTGCATCATTTGCAGAATGATGTCATGACATACCCAAAGGCTGTATAATAACATAGTGGCCTCTTCTGGATTCCTAAGTTGCTTGCCATACAAGAATCTATTTGCAAAGGACTGAAAGACTGTTGTCTCTTCTTCCAGATACAGATACAGATAGATGCAGATGCAGATGTAGACTAAAAGGTAGAGGTAGGGATAGAGATAGAGACAGAGACAGAGACAGAGACAAGAGCTAAAGTTTCTCTTAATAAATATGGCCTTAGTAAGACTTCAATGCATCGGTAGGGGTAGGATTGAGAAATGGAGTACAGGTAGGGATACAAATAGAAACAGAGATTCACTAATTTCATGTCTTTATTTGATATAAAACCACTACTTCAAAAGCTACATTTATGTCAGAGGTTTGGCCCCAGAAGTCAGAAAACTGCATTCTGGGCATTTTCCTCTGTCATGGGTTGTAAAGGAGGGAGGGGGCGACCTGATTGATGTGAGTGAGAGCTGGAAACATCACAGAGCCAGCGAGAATTAGAAACTTCACAGACTCAGCAAGTTGATGCCAGAATGCTGTGGCTAAAGTGTTATCTGCCACTGGGCAGTGACGAATGTTGCTGAAGCCCATGTTGTAAGACAGAAGGCAGTTGTAAATATTCAATTTCAAATGAAGGTGGGGACATGGGTCTGATAAAGAAGAGGACAGGGGGAAATACAATTACTTGAGTCTTTAGATCTGGATGGCAAGGTTACTGTATCTTTCAATAAACAAAATGCTTTACTGAGACCTCACCGGTTCCAGAGAGATGTCTTCCTATTGGGATATCTGAACCTACATTCCTCACAATTTATTACCACTGATTACACTGGTTGCAATTAAAGTTGCTCTATGTCACCACTAAAACTGTCCATGTCTTTGGACCTAGGTATCTTTGGACAGTCTGGCTTCCTCCTCTATGTTCCTCAGGTCCTGGGGTCTGTTAAACATTCCTTTGCAAGTAACCATCTTTAGTGATATGTCTTTGGAAGTTCCTTTACATATGGAATTTTTATACTTGTGCCAATAGGCTGGCCATTATGAAAAGCCTAGAGAATGTATGCCCTTAGCTGAAATAGCATGTTCAAGAATGTCTTTTGCTGTGGTTCCTCATATGTCTCCACCTTCTACAGTAAAGATGAGGGTGCTTGGAGTATTAGCAGGACTCTTTCTTTGACCTGGCACTTGCCCAGTTATTTAAATGGGTAGGAAAGGATGTCCCCATTTCAAAATGTTCTGCTACTATTATGGTGGAAAGGACTTTGTCCTCTGGGGCTCCTGGGTTACAGGATGGTCCCCAGAGATTGTATCTCTTTGTTTTACTTCTGTTACTGACATCATTTCAAATATTCCCTTTTGTATTTTAATGTTAATTCTACTGATTTTTTTTTTGGGGGGGGGGCATTTTTTATGGCCCTACTAAACAAAACATACAGGTCTCTTGTAATTTCCATTTCCATTTCCATTCCTGTTTTTTTTTTTGTTTTTTTTTTTTTTTAGGCCACTTGATGCCTAAAAATTCTTTCAAGAGAAGACTCAAAACACAGACATACAACTACATCAACCCAATATCTTCCAGGGTAATATATAACTACAGATCCCACACACACAAACCCTTGCTTTATGCAACAATATCAGCAGGGCAGAATGAGATGCCATCCAGGGGAGAATAATAACAGCAACAGCATAAATAAAGATGGCTAACAAAGGCAGGGCAGTTGTCATCATGAACAAGGTGAGTTGCATCTGGGAAGCTGAGAAGCAATTCTCAAAGTCTCCTCAGTTCCCATAACATATCACCTAGCCTTTCATGCCGAAGGGATGACTGGAACCCATTGGCTTCCCAGTTTCCATCCCAGCATCCTCCCCATGACATCAAAGTGGCTCAGAAATTTTCGGATTTGGAACAAGGGATATTAGTGGGGATTTTCCTGTACATTTAAATAATGGTAAGGGAGAATATTGGGAGGGGCTTAAATGGCAGATACAGCACACGTGTTACACATTACTTTTTTCCAATCAGCATCTCAAAACAAACTAACAAAAAAGAAGGATAAACTTTTGGGCTTATCCACACTAGAGATGTTTTGTGTTATGGGTGATAGAGGAAAGGTTTTTTTCTTTCTTTTTTGGCAGGGCTGTTACAAAGTTCATAGGTTGCAGGACCCAAAGCCTTTCATTTTGAGATTAGTGCACATTATGAGATTAAAATTGATTCTCATACAGCATCTTCTTATTAGCTATTCCCTTCTGTTCTGATTAGGGCTCAGAAGAATTATATAACATTTGAAAGAAAAGAGGAGGAACAGCTGCCTAGGTTCCTTTCTTAAAAAAAAAATAATTTTATCAAAAAAAAAAATTAAAGAGAACATAAAAAACTAACACCAACTAATTGAAAAAAAGAGAGAACAAAGGAAAAAAAAAGAGAAAGAAGAGAAAGGGAAAAAAAAACAAAAGTGCAGTGAGAAAGAATAAAAAGAAATAGAAAGAAGTAACTTCTGATTTCCTCTGCAGCAAATATAAGTATGATTACAAAATTATCTCTTTCTCTAAGATTACAAAAAAGCTCACTTTTTTCCATTATCCCTTTTTTTTCTACTCATCAAAACCAGACACCATAAGTGTGTGTGTGTGTGTGTTTATCTATGCATGTGTGTGAGTTTGTATGTATGTGTGTGTGTATTTCTGTTTCATGATAAGTTGACCATTCATGCTTCATTCTGTTTCATTCTGCTTCCAGTCAACCATAAATACAGCTATTGTCTGGTCTGTAATCAAGGATATTAATTTAGCCATCTCTGCAAGTTCCATCATCTTCACCAACCATTCCTCTGTAGTGGGTAGTGTCAAACTTTTCCACTTTTGTGCATACAGTAATCCCGCTGCAGTTATCATATATAAGAACAAAGGTCCATGGTTTTTTCTAGCTGTCTATCAATTAGTCCCAAAAGAAAAGTCTCTGGTTTCAATTGTACATTAGTTTTTCAAACCTTCTGAATTAATGTATTTATTTGTATCCAATTTTTTTTGGCTTTTTTACATGTCCACCATACATGATAAAATGTCCCTTCGTGTTGTTCACATTTCCAAAAAAGACTTGAAGTACCTTTATACATTCTAGGCAATTTCTCTGGTGACAACTACCAGTGATACATTGTTTTATAAAAAATCTCTTTAAGGCTAAAACGTAATGTAAATTTTAATCCTTTCATCCACATATTTTCTCATTGATCCAATTGTATATTTTAACCAAAAAATGTAGCCCATTGTTCTTCTTCTGTCTCATATTACAACAGAAGTTTATGAATTTTAGCAATAACATGTTATCGTCAGTACATAATTCTATTTCAAACTCAGTCTTTCTTTGTTCAAAACAATGAAATATTTATCGACTTTAAACCTTTCTGATAATTGCACATAGGAAAATCATTGACAATTATATCCTTCTGTTGTCAAATCTTCTCTTGATGTTATTTCACAATCCCCTTGAGAAAATTCTAGTACATCATGACAAGTTAACCATTTATGTTTACTTATCATTTCTTGTCTATAAAATGCTTATTGTACTGCGACCAACAAAAGTGTTTTTGGGCACAACCTAGATTTGTATTTATTCCATACTCTAAGAATGGCCCACCTGACATAATGATTTTTGAAATCTACATTCACCTTAGCTTTGTCATGCCATACATATCCATGCCACCCAAATCTCAAATCATGTCCTCCTAACTCCAATAGGTTTCTATTTCTTAACAATACTCACTCTTTCATCCAAATTAAATAACAGACAGCAACATATAATTTCAAATCTGTTAGACCCAATCCTCCTCTTTCCTGTGCATCTTGTAGTACCTTATATTTAACTTGTGGTTTGTCCCTTGCCATACAAATTTAGATATATCCTTATGCCACTGTTTAAATGGAATATAAGTTGTCAAAACAGTTATTGTCTGAAATAAAAATACAATTCTAGGTAAAACATTCATTTTAATCACAGAGATTCTACCCAATGGTGACAATTGTAGTTTGTCCCATCTTAACATATTTTTTTTTAAAAAAACTTCATTTCATGTCTTAACATAGACATTCTGAGATAACATACAATTCATATTTGTCAAGTTATACCCAAGTTTATTGATTTGTTTATTTATTTATTCAACAAATTTATCTGGCCATCCAACTTATATATAGTGACTCTGGGTGGCTTACAAGATTAAAAACCAACAAAATACCCAGCGGCGGACACAAACATACTCTAAACAAGCCTTTCTCAACTTTTTGACCCCTGGGAGAACCTTTGAAATATTTCTGAGCCCTCAGGGAACCCCTGCACATTCAGAAGTTACAAAATTATTATATTTGTTTCATGGGTAGGCATGTATATATGTATGAATGGTGTTCTTAAACTAAAAATAAAGAAGGGAACTTAACTCTTTAATGTGAGGTTGCCTGAATTTGAATTTTTTAAAAAGAAATTGTGATCTCCTGGGGAACCCCTAGTGACCTCTCATAGAACCCTAAGGTTCCATGGAAACCTGGTTGAGAAACCCTGCTCTAAACTAGCCATTTAATTGTCTCCATGTCAGCCTGGGCTTCCCAGGCCCTCTGACAGAACCATGTCTTCAGGGCCCTCCAAGAGATCATCAAATTTTACCTTCTTCTCAAACTTTAAACTCGTTTGATTCATCAATTCTGTTTGATCTTATATCTTAATGTTTTTTGTTAACTTCTTTGTCTTCTGTTTATTGACCTTAAAACCTGCTAAGGCCCCAAATTCATTTAATTTACTCCTCAAAAATCCAATTCCCATTAAGGGGTCTGGTTTGCCAAAACCAAAACCAAGTCATCTGCAAAGGGTCTTGACTTATATGACTCTTTTTTAATCTTTTAATCTTTTTGCCCACAATCCTCTCATCTTGTTTTATATCTTGATTCAATATTTCAAGGATGAAAATAAACAAAATAGGAGACAGTGGGCAACCTTGTCTTTTCTTTTTTGCATCTAACATGGTTTACTTAAATCTCCATTAACAACTATTTGTGCCATCTGTGAAGTATAAATTGTTTTCACCCATTGTGTAAAATTCTTTCCAAAATTCATATTTTCCAAAACCTTAAACAAGAAAGTCCAGTTCAAATCTTCAAAGCATTCTCTGCATTTAAGATCAATACGACTCATTTTTCATTATGTTGTTCAAAATACTCCAAAATATTCAACCCCATTCTAACATTGTTTTTTAACTGTCCTTTAGCTAAAAACACCCATTGAACCTGATGAATAAATTCTCACAAAAATATTTTCAGTCTTTCAGCTAAAATCATTGTAAACAGCTTATAGTCATTATTCAACAATGATATCAGTGTATAATTCCTTGCTAAAGTCAAATCTTGTCCTTCTTTAGGTATTAATATTATACTAGGTTCTTTCAAAATTTCTGGCATTTTTCCACCCTGTAAAACAGAATTAACTGTATTTTGTAAAGGTTGTAAAAGTTCCCCCTCAAAGCATTTATTATACAAACTCGATAGTCCATCTGGCCCAGGTTCCTTTCCTGGTTTACTCTTTTAATTGCTTCTGAAACTTCCCTTATTGTTATAGGTCCATTTATACTTTGTCTTTGTTCTTCTGTAATCCTTGGTAAATTGTTTTCTGAAATATTCATCTATTTTCTCCAACAAAATATCAGGTTCTTTATTCAAATGGAATAGTATTGATAAAATGGTTGTGTATGGCCACAGTTAATAGAGTTTCTCCCTCTTGCAGTTTTAATATCATTCTCTTTTCTTTTTCTTATCCCAGGTTGTAAGCCAAACATTTCCTTGTTTTGTTTTGTTTTTTTTCAAATTTAAAATTTCTTTGTTTTGCATAGCTCAATTTTATTTCCGTTTCTCTTACTGTTAACATAGACATCTGTTACTGTAAAATCTTAATTTGTTGGGAAATATTTATATTCCATGGGAATTTCCTTAATTATTCTTTTTTTCTTTTAATCTCATCCAAAATATTTTGTATTTTCTCTTGCATCTTCTTCTTCTTCGGTTCAGACTTATATTTTATTAGGTAACCCCTAATAAAGGCTTCACTTGCATCCGAAACTATTCTTATGTCAGTACCTTTATTTAAAATATTTTTTAAAAAATCTTTTAATTTCTTTTTACAATCCCCAGAAATTTCATCTTTCTGTAACAATACTTCATTTAATCTCCATCTGAAAGAGTTAGATAACCCTAACCACTCCATTCCAATCCCCCAACAAAACCCAACACTTATAGGAGAAGTCCATTAACTTCTCCATAAGTTGTTTATAGAGACCTAGTTTGTTATCGTGGTCAAGGCATCAGAATAGAAACCAGGAAACTGTGAGTTCTAGTCCCACCTTGGGCACAAAGCCAGCTGGGTGACCTTGGGGCAGTCACTCTGTCTCTTAGAAAATTGGACACGATTGAATGGCAAAATAAAAGTTGTTTATAAAAAGTCACTTTATCTTCATTTGGGGCATAAAGAAAGACCATATTTTTAACCTCATATAATGTAACTTCTGCTCCAACAAATCTACTATGTTCATCCGTTAATACACAGTTTGGATTTAGTTGAGGTTTCATACACAGAGCAACTCCAATTCTTCTCTTAATCTGTGCTGAGATAAATTCTTCACCCAAGGTTTTATATATCAACTAATTTATATCTTTTTTTTTCCTGGTATGAGTCTTTTGTAGGCAAATAATATCTAGCTTTAATTTTCTTCAACTAATGAAATATTTTTTCCTCTTCTGAGGAGCATTTGCTCCATTTATATTCCATGATAAGCATTTGTAATCCATACTCAAGCCAAAAATTTAGAAAAGTCCATGCCTGTAGTGACTAATTTAGTATCATCTTTTGGTTCCTGTTGCATCCATTGTGGTTGTTGTGTAGGTTCCTGTGAAACCTCCATTTCCATCTCCTCCAATTCTCCTTTACAATTTTTTAAAAAGTCACTTGCCTTCTGAACAGAATTCAGTCTAAATCTTTGCTGTTTAAAAGTAAAAATCATACCTTCTAATTTATCCCATCAAAAGGGGCCCTTTTTTGTTTTAATTTTTTTAGCCAAAAAGGAATATTCTTTTCTCTTGTGTAAAATTCTAATTGGAATCTCTTTCAAAACAAATATATCTGTACTATTTATTTTCAGTTTTGTATTAAAATGTTGCTGCACGACTTGATCCCTTGTCTTCTTTCTAACAAAATGCACCAAAATATCTCTAGGGACATTCCTCATCCTGGCAAATCTGGAACTTATTCTATAAATCTTATCAATTTCTGTCCTATATCTTCTCTTCTACATCCCAAAAAATATTTGCCAGAACATTAATAAGCTGTTCACTAATATTTTCATCTGGAATCTCTGAAACACCTCTAAATCTCAAACAGAATAATTTGTTCCTCAATTCCAGTAGTCAGGTTATCCAATTCTCTTTCCAACTCTCTGTCTCAAACCTTGATTCACTCTCTAAAATGTTGACTCTATCATTAATTTCCTTCACTGTTCCAGATATTTGTTTTATATAATTTTCCACCTTTTTAATATCTTCTTTCATCCATTCTTTTTACAAAGGCATCCAAGTTATTTCCCATTTGCTCAAAATATTTCTGAAGCATATCTTGTATAACTATTTTCTTTTTATGTGGACTGTTCTAGTGAGCCTTCTCTACCCTCTTTTGCCATTTTTCAGGTGGTCATTTTTAATTCAAAAAGAAAAAAAAAAGTCTGAAGAGAGCAGAATAAAAAAAGAAGCCTCTGTAGTTTTATTCCTTGTTACCTCCTTGTTTCACTTCCACTTCAGTGGTTCTCAATAAATTTCACCACAACAATGTTCATGCTTCCAATGGCAACTAAATGCCACTTTCTGTGCCTTATCATTTGTTAGGCAGATTCCACCAATCACATAGACTCTTTAAGGATGGCTAGCAACATTCCCACATTGGGCTAATCTCTTTAGCTAGCTTATTTAAAAATTCAAGTACTATTTGCAAAAAGCTTAATTTTTTAAAAAAGCAAAGCAGTTTCATCAAAAGTACAAGTAATAAAAAGCGAAAGAGAAAGAGAAAAATAGGAAGAAAAGAAATAGAAAAATAGGAAGAAAAAAGTTCTTATATATTCTCTAATTTAATTTATTTATTTATTCATTTATTATTCAGATTTCTATTACCACCCCTCAAAGTCCCTCCCTCCCTCCCTCCCTCCCTCTCTTTTTCTCTGTAATCTCGAAAGAAGGTTTAACTCACCACAAGGAGACTTATCTTTGCTGCAGAGGAAATCTCTCTTTATCTATAACTGATTCTTTCTCAAGGTCATTAAGAAAAGGGATGAAGCAAAGCTGTAATGTCCATTTGGCTCCACTGCAGTTAGGAGTGTAGATGGAATTCCAGGTCACCCAGCAGCTCAACTCCTGAACTGGCTGCATTTTATTTTATTTTATTTTTCAGTTTCTGCAGTTAACTCAGAAGGGACCACTGTCTGGAACACACATGGTTTATCCCTTGATTTCCTTTAATCCAGGATTATGACTGAAGAATCCTGTCAACAATCCACCTCCCAGCCAGCATTCTCAACTCTGGTGGCTCTCCACATTTTGCAGAACATCAGCCAGCTATTGTTCCCCTGTGGAAGCAGGGGGCAAAGAGTGCAGCTGTGTAGTACTGTAGTGATCATCACAGCTATTGCCTTGTAAGTCATCTTGATGTGCCAGTATGAGGGAAGAATACAGAATCCCAAATAGCAAAACATGAACAAGTTGAACCTAGTTGCTTCATTCAAGGGGTCTGGTATAAAAATCAGATTTATTTCTTTATTAGTTGCTCCTTCTTATTCAAATCAGGTCTCAGAATAATGATATAGCATTTGGGGGAAAAGATGAAGCCCAGTAATCCGGCTGCTGAAGCCAAAATGGAGAAGATCTCCACCACCACCATGTATTTCCCCTTTGTACTCAGGTAGGTGGGAACAAATGACACCCAAACAGTGCAAAAAACCAACATGCTGAAGGTGATAAATTTGGCTTCATTGAAGCTGTCTGGCAAATTCCTAGTGAGGAAGGCCACCAGGAAGCTGACAGCAGTCAAGAACCCCATAAAGCCAAGGACAGTATAAAACATAGTGGTTGAGCCTTCATTACATTCCAGGACAATTTCTTCAGCCATGGAGTGCATGTCAGAATCTGGGAATGGAGGAAAAAGTGCCAGCCACACTACACAAATTGTTGTTTGCATCAGGGAAAAAGAAAGGACAATAGAGTTGCCCAGATTTTTCCCCACCCATTTCCTCATCTTGGAGCCTGGCTTGGTGGCCATGAAAGCAAGAACCACAATGGTCGTTTTCCCCAATATACAAGAAAGGGCGACTGAGAAGGTGATGCTAAAAGCAGTTTGTCGCATGAGACATTTCACTTGGTCAGGTTGGCCAATGAAGAGCAAAGTGCAAAGGAAGGAGAGGAGGAGAGCAAGGAGAAGGGTATAAGTGAGGTTCCTGTTGTTGGCTTTAATGATGGGGGTGTCCCGCTGTTTCAGGAAGATCCCCAGCACCACAGCTGAGATGACAGAAAAGGAGACTGCAATCATTACTAAGGAAATGCCCAAAGGCTCTTGGAAAGACAAGTAAATTATACTCTTTTGAAGGCAACTATCCTGATCCTTGTTTGGGAATTCACCTTCTGGACATGGGAAACAGTCATCTAAATCTAGAAAAACAAAACCTGTTCATAGAAACACTATTGATTTTAAGCATCAGGTTCAAGAGAAGTATTGTGATTTATATAATATATAAACATACAAATTATTCTAAATATTTTTTTTCAAAAAAATGGAAAATTCATGGTACTGTCATTTCCAAATGTGCACATTATTGTAAAACCAGATTATTATTATTATTTTTTAATACATATATGCCGGTTCTCCAATTGCTTGTGACAGTATTTGTAGCTAAGGTATGGATGTTGACGATTTCTTCCCGTTAATATCCATGATAGCTTTCTTTTACATACTGATGACTTGATAATGTGTTCAGTGCTTGTTTTGGAAGTACTTCAAATGTGAGTTGGTTTTCATTCTGCATTTTGCTTTTGTTTGTGTGCATTGTTATCATGATTGTAAAACATATGCTGAAAGTTGCAGTCATAAATCTTAATCACACTTTGGAGATATCATCTCCTTCTAAAAAAACAATTATTTTTTGAAAAAAATATAATTTATAATGTTCTACACAGCCTAATTCCAAAAAGCCCTGAGTTATATAGCTACCTCCAAAATTGAATGGGATGCTTCTACTCTCTATTCTCTACCACATAAAGGGATACGGAGTTGAGTAGACTAAAAACCAGTAGAAACCAGTGGCAAAACATTCCTCGAAAATTGCAAATAAAACTGGTATGCTATGGTATGGTATATTAACGTTCAGACATTATGTATACTATAATTCTAGAGTATAGATAGAATTATCAGGGGTCTATCTTCTTTCCAAGTTACTAAGTATATCAACAAAGGGTCCTTCTTTGCAAAATAGTTTCTTTTTCTTTCAGGAAAAAAAGAAAAAGAAAAATCCAAATCTGATAAGACTACTGATCCATCAGAAATTTACACTGTATAGACTGAGGTAAAGGTAAAGGTTTCCCTGGACATTAACTCCAGTCATGTCCGACTCTAGGGGGTGGTGCTTATCTCCGTTTCAAAGCGAAAGAGCCGGCATTTGTCCATAGACACTTCCATGGTCATGTGGCCGGCATGACAGTCATGGAATGCCGTTACCTGCCCATTGAAGAGGTACCTATTAATCTACTCACATTTGCATGTTTTTGAACTGCTAGGTTGGCAGGAGCTGGGACTAGCAATGGGAGCTCACCCTGTCATGCGGATTTGAACCGCCAACCTTCCAATCGGCAAGCTCAGCAGCTCAGTGGTTTAACCTGCAGTGCAACCGCGTCCCACACTGTATAGAATGAACTTACTGGTTTTATACTCAAAAATCTCCAAGACTGAATTACAAAAAAAATATTTCAGGTTTGTCTTACCTGAACTATTCAACCTGATGCAAAGCTCACAATCTGCAATCTCCATAATATTTACTGAATAATCAATATACTCTATATTTTCCTTTGCTTACCTATTTTGTCAGTGATCTTCCCTTCTGGACACAGTGCACAGTCATAGCAGCAAGATAATTCCCCTTCAACTTTCATCTTGTTATAGCCTAAATGACATGGGTCATTGCACATGGAAAGAGGCAATGTCTGTTGATGGATAATATTAGAGTTCTCTCTTAGTACAAACATCTAAAGATATTGAAGGAATTAAACCAATTCCTTTTTTTTTTTTTCTTTCTTTTCAAGGATATGTTCTAAAGCTAAATTAATTTACAAAGTGAAAGATGAGACACACCTGGTTGAAGAAGTGGGGCCAAATGATATTCTTCTCAGAAATGGTGAGAAGCTTGTCTGGGG
Organism: Candoia aspera; assembly: GCF_035149785.1. Classification (NCBI taxonomy): domain Eukaryota; kingdom Metazoa; phylum Chordata; class Lepidosauria; order Squamata; family Candoiidae; genus Candoia; species Candoia aspera. Next base: position 108,806,671 of record NC_086156.1, on the reverse strand, counting down.
GAGCCATGGGATCTATCTTTCCAACTTGGACTCTCAGAAAGGACTTGTTTGGGAATGTGACCCAATTGAGAATATCAAATCCAGTTAGTAAGTCCCCATTGGGGCCAAAAGAGATCTCTTCCCCTGCAGTGTTGTTAAAGGAGACTTGCTGCAGAAAATGGTGGAGCTGAATGAAGAAAGAAACAGGAAGTATTACTTGAAGGATGCTGATTTCTCCCTTTCTTATTATTTTGACTATTTTAATTCAGGCATGTATGTGGCTGCCCAACTCAAAGCATGTGATTCATTCTGCCTTTCAGTTTTGCCTACTGTCAATGAAAAATTATCTCTCAAATTTGGACTTCCGGGGAAGTAATTGCGAACTGAAGATGGCCCTGAAAAGCAGAGCCGATGGCTGTGGTGGAGTAGACTGGCACTTCAATAATTCATCTCTGGACTAACCCCTGATAAGTTGTCAAAGATGTATATTGGAGTATCAAAAGTATGTTGGATATGTTCTCAAGGAAAATGAAAGCTGCATCACAAAATACAGAAAGGGAGAAATCCAAGAGATCTCTTTGCTCTGAAAACATAAAACTCCAGGAATTGTGAACCGAGTTTCCTTGTATAAAATGTAGACAAAATTAAAATAAAATCAAGGTGGCCATGAATAAAAATACTGCTGTGTTAAAAAATAAAGATTTTACATTGAACGTTGCCAAAGGTCATGCATGTACAGATCAATTTGATTTCATAAATTTAAATACTTCAAAATATTCATTTGTTATGTATTTTTGACCTTCCACACATTTCACAAGAATCACTTCTCAGGTTTTGTCCAGGGCTTTGATATAGATTTTTAAAGGCATTAGAAAAGGATAGTAAGATTTGTTGTGGTTGTTATTATTATTTTATTTTATCCGGCCAAGTATATGTGATTTCTGACAACATTCAAAATTATATGTAAAGAATACTGTACGTGATCTCTGAGACATTTTAAGACTGAGAATGCTTCAGCTATTTTAAGGAAGCAATCTTTCTCTCTGATATGTCCTCTGGTACTGAGCACATGTCATGATGAGCTTCCTGAATTTTGCATTAGCCAACGTTACCTGCCATGGTGACTGAAGGAAGAGCTTCCATCTGTTCTCATCAATTATTTGACCCTCTTTGAGTTTGGAGGAGCGCATTGCCCTCAGAGCATGTGCCACAGCATAGACTGCATTGTAGATGCTGTAGCTGTGGCCAGTCATGCTCATTTCAAAGACAGAATTAGGAAGAGTCTCCAGCTTCTCTTCTCCAGTGCAGATCCTTTCAGCATTTCCATCTGTAATATTGCTGGAGAATGAGCATTCAAAAGCATCTTTCCAGAAATCCCTAATAAAGCCATCTTCCTTTTCTAAGTTTGGGTTTCTCTTCTGCATAAATTGCTGGAATCCTGTCAGCTCCTTTGAGTGAATTGCAAAGGAAAGAGCACCATGGAGAAAACCAATGGGTAACTGTCTTTGCATCAGAATGGAGGTGAATTCCATCTGGGCAGTCATGATCCAAACTTTAGCTTTTCTTTGCTTTGGAATATCCTCAGAATCTAAACCATAGATCATTACTCTCAAAGTTATTACAGTTGAAATATCACAATTCAAGATCACTGCAATGACTGTGCTCCCCATGATCACTTTATATAATTTATCTGCCTTCTCCACCATTTCAGCAGCTTTATTACCATACATCATTTTCGGGATACATTCTACAAAGTCAAAGCAGATGCCTCTCTCAGAAAACATGGAAAGCCTATTTTGAATGAATCTGTCTTTATCTTCTTCATCAAAGCAAACTATCCCAGCCCAGGTCCATCCAAAATACAACAGTAAGTGTAATATGCCATTAAATTGGTGCATCTCATCCGGGAACATCGAATTGCAGATAACTGCTTTTGCTTCATTGTTTATCACTGGAGCTGATCCATATGACAGCTTGGTGGGGGAAGAAAGAAACACACATAAATAGATTTCTCCTAAGAAGTGGAATAAAAACCTTTCCAATATTTTTGTGTTGATTGACACACATTTTGAATTTCTGAATGTTCCCCAAGATCTTGTAGAAACCAATTTTGCCAACATTTTACAAGATATAATATACTTTTGTGTTGATGGTTGAACATTAAAGTACAGCAGTAGTCATATTTCCTTTCATAGATGCAAAATTGGTTATATTCATGCCTCAAAATTTCATGCTTTTAGGAAACTCCTAAGATAATTTATTAGGAGGACCTGAACAATATTGGTGACAGAATTAATTTTAAAAAAGCAGAAAAAGACCAAGTACTGAAGACTCAATGAAAGAAATAGGTCTCCTTTCCATGCTAAGGCAAATAAAAACTATTTCCTTTCTTATATCAGGAAAATATTTCATAAACACAGAAGAAAATGAAATATCAAATGTGTTAGAAACTTGTATCATTACTATTGCTTGGTTCTGTCTGAAGTAACATCTGAATAGATAAGTATCATCTGGTAGCTTGAGCCAGAACTATGTCTCACCTGGGGAATTTTGTAGTTGTACAGTATGGTTGCCATGTTGAGACAGGTCTTTATACGGGGTCCTCCAATGACAGCTACTGCACTGTTCTGGATATCACACTTGTAGTTAGGGACAAATCTATCTCTGGTAGATAGAAATTCCATTGCTAAAAGATAGGTGGACCTCTCCTCAAAATCGTCAGTAGCCATATGGAAGCCAAGGGTAACATTTTGCAAGACCTGGGAATATTCACTGATCTCCTTTACAGCAAATGCCAGAGCCAAAGTGTGTTGGTAATTATGAGTGAGGAACCTTCAGTAGGATTATAATCTATGTCAATATATTTCTGTTATAGAATTCTGCTAAAGAAATGATGCTAAATATTTCTCTGGATACCTGGAAGTTTGTCCTTATAAAGCAATAGCCCAGCACTGTGTGGGAGTGGAAACCGTGACTGAGAGGGGTTACCTACTTTTGAGTTAAGAGAGCATTTGTAGCCTGGTCCCTTCTGTCTTTAGGATTCTTATTCTGGGAAATTTCTAAATGCACTGAGATTGCTCTCTTGGCATTGCTTTGGGATGCAATAATATTCCAGCTAAGAGTGGATGGAAGGGGGTAAGTTGCGTGTGACTTCAATTTTATGGGCAGAATATTAGGCTCCTCTCTTTATTTTGGTACGGTTTCTAAGTCAGTTTCAATATACCATCATTGACTTGTAAGACTGTAGTCTGAAATAATTTCTCAAGAGTAGTTGAGGTTTTCTTCATTTCCTGGGTGAGATCAAAAAAAGCTCAGGATGAGTCAGAACATCCAGAGTCTCTTTTGATGGTATTTACATAGCCTAGATTGGTCATGCTGTTCCCCTCATGAATGAGATGGTGGGAGTGGAAGGCAGAGATCTTGAACTTTCCATAACATTGTGTGGATAACCAATACATCTGAGCACAAAAAGTGAAATAAACTAAATATTTTTGGACAATAGCCTGTGGGAGTGGCGTGATTAAAATGTGATACTTACAGGTACTGATCAAGCACTTCATGAGAAGGAAGGCTTTGAAAAGTGATCTCATTTGAAAGAAAGAAGAGTTGAAAAATAATGGCAGCAATGATGAGGTCTCCAGACTGATAATACTTGTGAACAATTGGAAGAGGACCACTGGCATTGCAGTTAAGAGCTGGAGAAATGCACATCAGTGTAGGAAGAAAAAATAACACTAGTGTTCCAAATATGATCATCTCAATATAAACAAGGGCTATTTAGAGATGAAACAGTAGATCTCATATTTCTGAGGAGCATGTTCTGAATTGACCAGTCACTTTTTAGTATAATATGAAGTGAAGACAATTAAGCCTCCAAGATCAGACATGAACATATGTCTGGATCTATGTGGCAGAGATTAATGTAATCTAGGATCATAGTTTTTTCAGTGGCTACTGGGATTCCCTTGAGACATGGAGGAGAAGGAACTTTGGCTATATTTAATTATTGGGGACATAAAGTGTTACTTAAGGTAGTAATTTATTTGCAAAATATCAAAAGAAAACATGTTTATCATATCTCAATGGACACCACTGGAGTGCTGTGACCACTAAGGCATGGAGTAAAAATTGTGGAGGTTACAATATGCACAAAAGAAGAAAACTTTTCAATATTTCTGTTATGAATATGCTTCAGGTTTTGGCAGTTACATATCTAACTGCACTTTAAAAACATTCATAATTCAAAGCACAAATGTAGTCAACAAAAATAGAATGGAAATCACGCTGTTGAGGTTATTTCTTCTACCCCCTTCCCTGATCACAAAACATTCTGAAATCAGCCTGTCTAAAAAGAAATAAAATCTCTTCCAATATTCTCCACAACCATTTTTTTTTTAAATGTAGAGGGAAATCCCCAGGATTCCTTGCCCAAATCTGAAAATCTGACAGCCAATGTTTGTAGTGGGTAAGGTGCTAGGCTAGAAACTGGGAAACCATAATTCCAGTTCTCCATTATGCATGAAAGCCTAAGTGATATGTTGTTGTGGGAACTGAGGAGAGAAGTTGGAAGATGGTGTTGTAGAATTGCTTCTCAGTTTCCCTCATGTAATTCACCTCATTCATGATGACAAGTGCCCCGTCTTTGTCAGCTTGTTTATTTATGATGGCACTCTTATTTGTGAGCCTAGGTCGACATCTTGTTCTACCCTGCTGAGTTTGTGGCAACAAACGGGTGTTTTCCTGTTTTTTGTTTGTTTGTTTGTTTTTAATTGATGATTGTGACTTTAGCTTTATGGTGAAAGCAGTCATTGTAGAAATAGAATTCACTGTTGCATTGATTTGGGGGTATCCGTGTACTCTCTGTATGCGTGAGAGAGAGAGATCTGTAGTGATATATATTGGCCTGGAAGATATTTGGGTTGGCATTTTTAATTTTTTAATTTTTTTTGGTCTGTGTTTTGTGTCCTGTCTTCACAGTACTTGAAGTGCCCCCCCCCCAAAAAAAAAAAGTTTCAAACCACCTGTATACTTTGTGTGGGTGTAGTAGGGCCATAAAAAATGTCCACCAATCCAAGATTTCACTAAGGTTGAATAGAAGAAATTGTGAATAATTGATGTGGCAATACCAGGGGATAATAGAAGACAAAGAATTGGAGACGATCACAAAGTATCATGATCTGAAAATTGAAGTTGAAAGAGTATGGCATAAACCAGCTGTGGTGGTCCCAGGGGTTATCGGCACACTGGGTGCCATACCAAAAAACTTGGGCAGCACTAGGAAAATCTTCACATTGACAAAATTTCCATCTGCCAATTACTAAAGGCCACATTGCATGGATCCACACATATGCTAAGATGATACCTCGGTTCCTGGGAAAAAAATTGATACGAATGGAGGCCAACAGCAGCTAAAGAACTGGCAGATGTGATTTAATGTTCTTGTATACATAATAATAATAATAATAATAATAATAATAATAATAATCAGTAGAATTAATATTAAAATATAAGGGAGGCTGTTTTGTTTCATTTTTTTTTTAATTCATGATTGTGACTTTTTTTTCCTTCTTAAATATATTGTTTTGTTGTATTAAAGATGCAAATACTACATTATATTACATGGTTACAGTGGTATTAATACAGTATTAAATGGAAATAGTTAACCCTATGATGATTAAGATAACTTAAACCTTTACAGATAAGAAAAAAAGTTCATGTCAAAAACCCTAATATAATAAAAGTTTCTATTTTGAGCTGAATACTTAATACTGAGGTTCCCACCCTATTGTTATTTATTGTTGCTTATAAATGGTAGAAAGAAAATAAAGAAAAAAAGAGGAAAAAGAAAGGAAAAAGAAAAATAAAAAAAATAAAAGAAGCTGCTTGTAAAAGTAGATCAGTATTTGGTTTCTAATTTCTCCTTTGTTTGTTTACTTACTCATTAATTTATCTATCAAAAGTTTATAGCCCCCCACCTCACACAGCGACCCTAGGAAACTTACATAACAAAACAATCCATATATATTAAAGAAAAAATTAAAATGCAACCAAATTAAATTAAAAAAAGATAATAACAAACTGGTGAAAAAGGATAAAAGAGAGAACATTCCAATTACCTATCAGATCATATCACATCACATCACATCACATCACATCATATCATATATCATCTAGCAGGATCCACTCTGTCATGCGATCCCCAGGCCAGTTGACAAAACTATGTTTTAAGGGCCTTCCAGATGATCAAAAGTGTTGGGGCCAGCCTCACTCGCCTTTCACAGGGCAGGGTCCAGGGCAGAAAAGGCTTTCCTCCAAGGTTGCACCCAACAAAATTCCCTGGTCAACAGGACAAGTAACTTGGCTCTCCTGCCAGACCTGATGCATTTTATCATGCAATAAACATCAACAATATTATGAATAATATTATATATTTAAATACTGCCCAACTCCCAGCAACTTGGGGCAGTTTACAAATTGTGACCTGTCATTCTTTATTCAATCTGCCTCCATGTCATGAGTGCCGTTGAGCTGAAGACATCAGCACAACGGCACACATGACAATAACGAGGAAGCAGAGGAAGGGACTTAAGATAATCATAACACGCACAACAACAGACACAGACCCCGGCCGGATGATTCAGCCATCAGGACACAAAAGAGGAAGAAGGAAAGACAAAGACAAGGCGGATCACGAGGCACACCCAAGCTGTTAGCAAAAGCGCAACGGAGATCGCCCAGCTGACAGCAATCACCGGCTGAAAGAGGAAACTGATTATGGGCGATCCCGGGGCACCAGCTGGGGCCCCGCAACCCTTCACCTACTGGCACGAAAG